>NC_056735.1:1308083107-1308100607 GCF_019279795.1 Protopterus annectens | reverse complement strand
TATTCATCAACAACTATCATTCTACTCTTACTGAAATCATCATCATGCAATATGCAAATGATTCTACTATCATCGGCACCGCCAACTCCATATCTGAACTTCAAATACTTACCCAAAACAACTTCACATCCACCAAAACTTGGATGACCAACAATCACCTTGCCCTAACCCCCAATAAAACTAAACTCCTAATATTCATCCCTAAAAAAATACTCTACTCAGCAAGAATGATTTCACTATCCAGGCCAAAAACAACACCATTATCAAAGTCGTTCCAAGTACTAAACTGTTAGGTGTTATAATAGACAAAAATCTTATATTTGACATCCACATTCACAGCCATAGCAAAAATTGGCAAGCTCTACAGACACAAATATTTCCTTAGCCAAAAAGCAAAACAGTCACTTGCCACACCTTTCCTACTACCATCTCTGTTATATGGTGCCCCTGTCCTTCCCAATATCCAGTACTCTTTTAAATCCAAATTCGACACATGCTACAACAAAATTGCTACATACATAGCAAATGTTAAATTCTCAGACCACCACTGCTCATCACTACAATAACCTAGCTGGCTTGAACTCCCACACTATCTCACATATTTACAATTAGCTACTGCACACAGACTTATACACCAACCTTCAGATTACCCTTCTCATTCATCTATACTGACTTTGTACCATCCTAAAAGAGCTCTCAGATCTGAAAACAAAACTACAGCTCAAAGTCGTAAAGCCAAACCTTCCACCAGGACGAATATTCTACTCTTTTACTGTTTCTAAACTATGGAACTCCCTTCCATCGCCAGTCAGAATCACCAGTAATCCTGTTTTTCTTTAAAAAGTCCCTTAAACAACATCTTCTCTCTGGCTTTGCACATGTGCTAAATCAACACTCCTTAATCTTGACTTCCCACATTATAACTCCATAGCCTATCTTATCCCTACTAACCACCTGCACTTCCTTTTAAATCTATCAATTTACTCATAATAAAACTTCACACTTCAATAAATTAATATTCTATTTATAGGAACTTACTCACTATTGCAAACAACACTGCATAAAAACTATACTAACTACAAGAATTACTCATAACGATTGTATCTGTACTTATTCAACTGCAACCCACCCTCTTCTTGTGAACTGTGTAATACCATAAATCTAAATAATCTAGTGTGCCTCACTTAGACTAGTGTTCCTGCAACACTGTATACTCTTCATTGTTTGTTAATAATATAAATGTAAAAATGTGTTTGCTTAGCTTAAACTAGTGATTACAATGAACTGTAAACTCCTGTACTGTTTTATGTTAATATCATGTGGTTGTTCATATTATGATTGTTGCTTAATCTTTGTATAGCTTTCCTCCCCAGTCCTCCACTGAAAATGGGCTCACTTTGGCCCAGTGGACCTTCCTGGTAAACAAATGCAAATAAATAAATACATACATACATACATTCATACATCTTACTGTAAAATATGAAGAAGATTGGAGCAGGTGAACACTTAATACATCGTGTTTGTAATAGGCATATAAGGAGGTAAGTTGGAGAGTGTTGGTGAACAGATTGGGTGGCTAAGGCGGGCATGCACTAAGTCCATGAATGCACATACATGCATCACACATACTGTAACTACACTTTTAAGTAGCTTAGTAGGATGGAAGGGATAAGGTGGACTAAAGCAGTGGCATTTTTATGCTGATGATGTGTGCATTTTAGAAATGGAAAGACCGCATGGTGTTTTGAAGGAAGCATTTAAAGTGCACAGAGATCTTCAAAAAAAAACACACTATGTACAAAAAACAGAAGGGTTGCACTGAGGAAATGTAGTTAAAGGACAGAAAGGGAATACAAATTTTAAAGAAGAAAGTAGAAAGATTTTACAGAAAAGGCCACATATCATAAGAGATAAAGGAAACGTGAAGAGACAGGCCAGGTAGTTAAGGCACAAAGAGATAGCCGAAAGAGGACTGGGTTAACCAAGGTCATGATACTGTCATAACTGAATGTGTGCCCTAAAGGAGTATGATATAAAGCTCTTAAACTCAGTTTTTGGGGGTAGCAGGAGTGCCTGTTAAATGCAGTCAAAAAGATAATTTGTGTATAAGTAAGTGAGGGATGGCTTATGAATGATAAACCTTATAGATAGGTTTGTTGAGGACAGCTAGGGTTTACAAATAAAACATGGAGGTTGTGGCAATTTAGCTAGCAAAGAAAAAGGAAAATACAAATACGATGGGTTAATGAAGAGTTCAATAAACCATTTGAGAAAGGATAGTTCCCCCTTAATCCCTACCTAGTTATTAAGCATGTTTAACCCCATTTAGAAAGAGTATTATGGAAAATAAAAATGTGTTTGCGCCACACACCATTATCACATCTAGCAGCCATGATGGTGCATATCACTATCCTTGGAGAGGCCATGTCATCCAATCATGCTTAACATTTCATGGCTTTCATAACTCCAGCATCTTAGACTGGTACCATGTGGATACAGACATCACAGAGAAGGTGGTAGACAGGTGTCACCCTCATCTGTAGGCCAGTGCTTACCTATCCCAGTGGTAAAAGTATGTGTGCCTTTACACATACGAGCAGGGATCTTTTGGTGACTAACAGGGGGACACAGTGGGGTAAAGCAGGAATTTGCATTGCTATTTCATCAGTTCTTTGCTGAAATGCTGCAACATGTGTGGTTCCCTTTTATCACAGAGGAGTCAACCAACACCAGGTTGGAGTTTCCTGAGGTTTTAGGGCCATTGATTGTACTCTCAGTGAAAAAAGGCACCATCGGGAAAGCTGGGACAAGGTATGCAAACTACAAAGGTCATCACTCCATCAAATGCCAGGAGGCCTGTAATGCACAGAGTACTATCTACAAAGTGTCTACAGGCCACCCAGACAGCTAGCATGACTTCTACCTATAGCAAACATTTGACGTGTATCAGCTGTTTCTGAGAGATGACTTTCCTGGGGGCCTCTTACAGGCAATGCCAGATATGTACTATAGCCCTGATTGATGATGCCTACCAGAAATCCACACACTGTGACAAACAGTGGAGCATCTGATTGGCTGCTAAAGACATATTTTCACTGCCTGGATGTATGTGTTGGTGCAATGCACTATTATCCTGGAACATAAACCAAGATATTCTCAATACGTGCAATGTTGCACAACATAATACTGGGGAAGCAACTGCATGCAGGAGGAAGCGCTCCTAGTGCACCAGGCAGTTGAGGTGAGCGAGATGGAGTCAGTGGAAGATAAAGCAGCAGGGGATGACCACACTAGATGGAGGCAAAAGCAGTATGACAATTCACTAGCCAAAAGGCAGTGGCTGGAACACAGCTTTGAGCCACATTAAAGAACATATACTACAGCAAACCTGATACATGTAAACCCACAAGCACACTGTGCTTATCCATGTATAGGTGGCCACATTGTGCATAAGACACATGCAATCCAAGTAACAAAGTACAAAGGTCAAGGTACAGTTAACATTTGCACAGCTGGGGAAGTGAAAGCAAGTTTGCGATATCTTCCACAGAGAAATGCATATTTGCTGTACAAACAGAAAACAATGTTGTGCAGAGTGTTCTGTGGTGGGAATGTAAAATATTATAGTAAAATGCTCTGTGAATGGTTGCTATAATGTGTGTGTGTGTGTGTGTGTGTGTGTGTGTGTGTGTGTGTGTGTGTGTGTGTGTGTGTGTTTTGAACTGGGAACTGAAGTGGTGTGTGTGTGTGCGTATTTGCATGTGTGGATACTAGTCTGAAAAGATGTGGTGTTACCATGGCTTATGGAAAAGTCCAGGGCACCCATGAAAGATGTGTGGGTAGCTGATGCATACAACTCATCCATGGAAGCTGTTCCTGGAGTCTCACAGGTAGTAACAAGGTCCTGACTACAGGAAGGTGTTCTGTGTGACAGTGGGTGGTATCCTCTGCCAGATGTGGCACTGACACAAGCTTCATGCCCTTAAGAATGCACTGTCCTGCCAGTATGCACCTCGCCAGTGAATGTTGTTGTGTAAGTGGTAGCAATGACTGGCTCTGACCTATGAGATCTGCAGTATGGCTACTGTATCCACAGGCAGTTTTTCCTTATTATAAGTTGTTATCTTTATACTAGACTCCTGGATAACATCTGTGTGGTTTGGTCTGGAACTTGTGATCACCTTATTGAATTTATTAATTATCTACAAACTAATACAAACTTCCTCAAATTCGCTTCCCATATCTCTGAGAGTAAATGTAGTTTTTTTTTTACATGTCTCTCTAAGAACAAGGACCTGGGGAGATTTACATCTAAAATATACTGTAAACCTACTTATAGTAATTCCTGTCTTCATTTTAGTGGTGAGCATCCTATATCCCAAAAAAGAAGTATCATTAAAGGTCAATTAGTACAGGCAGCCCCATATGACCTCTATTTTTATTGATTTTGTCTATGAATGTGATAGGTTAAAAATCAAGTTTCAGAAAGAGAAATACCTCCCACAGACTAACAACAAAAGCAACTACTTTAAGACTGGTTTTAAAGTCAAGAGATTTGCATAAGTAATTGTTATAAGCAAAATGATTGGTTTGTTTTTAATTGCTGTGTGTTTAAAAGTTGGTTTTGTTACATTTCTAACTTGTCTGAACAACTCTGTTCAAAAGCGCATGCATATTTTATTAAATATCAGTGTTTGCTAAGCTTTCGCTCTGGGATTCCTTTGTTTTTTGGCTGACTTTTAAAAATCATGTTTCTTCAAAGGAGTTACCCTAATCACTTGCTAAAGAAAATTATTAATGAAGTAACTACTGGATGGGGTTTCAAAATACATTCTTGTTCTCGGCAGACTTGAGGTTATTGCAGTCCACAGATCATTTGACAATATGCCTTTTAGGATCACAGACCAAAAATGTTTTTTTCTGCTGCAATCTGCTTGGAATACAATAGTGACTCTTATTACATAAAAATATCATTTATAAATATTGGAATTTATTTACTGTGCTCTGTTTTATTGTATTTACTTTTACAAGAGCTACATACCTTTAACTAATTGATATAATTTTTATTGATGGTACTATATATAAATGGTGGTTTGTATTTTGTCTTTTAGTTCTGAAGAATTCCTTTAAATGCAGGACAAAAGCGCTAAACGTCTGTGTGTTTTACAATAAATATTGGTTGACATTTATTCTGGTGTCTTGGGTTAATATGCACTGGTCATTTGTGGTAGTCTTTTGAGGGCAGTGGATACATTAGGAAGACATAGATCACAGACTGAGTGCAGCGGCAAGGCTAGCCACCAGAATGTGTAAATTATAGTTCTAGGTGATTTGGTCGTGTTGACTAATGTTGCCAAAAAATGATGGGTATTTGTCAGTGACAAGTGGGCTGGGGACCTGGACTACTTTGACCCAAGCAAATTGAGGGAGAGGTGTTATGTGCTCCTATAGGCTAGTGTACGCCTGCCATAAAGCCCAGCAGCCTTGGGTCAATAAGTTACTGGCTGGCCAGTATTCAGTTGACCACCTTGAGTTACCTAGGATAGCTCTGAGCAAAAGGTAGACATAAAACACATAAACTTGCCAAACATGAACTAAGAATTGCAACAGTCAGTGTAGGTTCACTGACAGGATGAAACCTTGGATGTCATGATGGTAAAGAAGAGGCAGCTGGACATCCTATATATCCAGGAGACTAGATGAAAGGGAAGTTCAGCAAAGCCACTTGGCTTGGGACCCACAGTATACTACTCAGGAGGAGGAAAGGCTAGGAATGGTGTGGGAATTGTGGTGAGGGATGTCATCAGATTTAGAGAAAGACTCATGGCAATCAGACTCCAATGTAATGACAGTATTCATAATCTCAGCCTTAGCAGGGTCAAGATAATGAGGAAAAGTAAGCATTCAGATAAAAGTTGCAGGACAGCATGAATTGGTGTTCATAATGGGTGACCTGAATGGATATATCAGGATACACAGAACAGAAGATCAGGACTACCCGAGTCTACATGCGTGGGGTGGTAACAGGAATAATGAAGGAAAGGTCATTCTAGAATTCTGTCTGGCAAATGGCTTGATGGCGACCAACACATGGTTCAGCAAGAGACAGAGTCACATGATCACATACAAGAGTGACCAACCTGCAACTCAGTTAGACTTTCTCTTAGTAAAGAAAGGGCAGTGGGGTAGAATCTGTGATTGCAAAGTAATCTCCAGTGAAACAGTCAGCCCACAGCATAAACCACTGGATACCACAGTCAGCTACAAGCAATGATATAAGAAGGCTCTAAGGTCAACAGAGACCGGGCTGAAGACCTGTAAGTTGATGAGAGAGAAAGCGCAACAGTTCAAGAAATTACTCTGGGTTCTAGCATCAGAAGAAAAAGAAGAAAAAGAAAGAAGAAGAAATAAATGGAGCTGAAGAAGAATGGCAGCACCTCAAAACAGCATGTGAAAACCACAGAATAGACATCCAGCCAACCCAAGTATGGAAATAAGGTACATAAAAAAAAAAGGCTTGTGGTGGAATACAGAAGTCCAGGAAGTCATGAAAAGATAGGCATGCAGGAAAAAGTGAGAGACAGAAAGGACAAACCAGGCTAGAAAGGAATTCTGGTTGGCTAACAAAGATGCTAAGAGAGGAGATGCAACAGCAAAGAACAAAGCATCAGAAGCCCTCTACCAGCTTCTGGAAAGTGACTCAAGTAGATGACATAAAGAAACTACCAGGTTGCAAGACAAAGACAGAAAGACAAAGAAGATAGTCAGACACCCTTTATAAGGGATGCCAGCAACAAACTGTTCATCAGTCCACAGGGCACCAAAGGTAGAAGAAAGGAGTACTTCCAGCAGCTTCTGAATGAAGACCTTCTCACAGAATATGTACTGCCCCAGACACAGCCTACAATGGAAGAAGAGAAGAAACCCTCCATAAAAGAAGTAAGACAGCACTAAGGAAAATGAAGTCAGAGAAAGCAGCAGGCTCAGATGAGGTCACAGCAAATATGATAAAGGTATTGGGTGAGATACTGGAGAAATGCCTCCTGATGGTACTCACAGAGATATGGAGAGAAAGGCATATTCTAGATGACTGGAGAATAAGCATTCCAGCGTCCAAGAACAAAGGGGAAATTTACAACTATGGGCAGTATAGAAATATCAAACTCCTATCACACTCATAAAAGGTCTGGACAGAGTAATTGATAAATAAATATGCCAAGTAGTAGAAAGTAAGATGGGAGAGGAGCAGCTTGGATTCAGATCGGGATGGAGCACAACTGTCTAGATGTTTGCAGTGAGACACATGCTTGAAAATAAGCTACAAATAAGGAAAAAGAGTCCAACTGGACAGTCCTAGAGAAAGCATATGGCAAGGTGCCAAAAAAGCTGATTTGGCAGTCCTGCTGTGGTTTGAAATCCCAGAAACACGGGTAGAATTAGTGCAGGCTATGTACAAGGATCCAAGTAAGAGCAGTGCTTACTCTCACATAGGGGTTCCCAGTGGTAGTGGGTATGCATCAGGGTTCAGCTCTGAGCACATTGCTGGTCATACTGGTGATGGACTACACAGAAGAACAGGTTGAATGAGACAACCAAAGCTGCTGTATGCAGATGATTTGGCTATGATTACAAACAGACTCTGAACAAGAACTTCAGCAAAGGCTACAGGAATGGAATGCAAAAACTGAAGGCACTGAGTGCAGAAAAATGGCAGCAAATGGGGGAAATCAGAAGCTGAGAACTTGGATAGAAGGGAAAATAGTGGAACAGGCTAACAATTCCAAGTATCCATGAGAGATGGTTGAGAAGAAGGGAAGCCTGTAGGAGGAGGTCAAAGCTTGAAATAGAGGGGCTGCAGCTAACTGACCATAGTGTCAAGGGTAGTGTATGACAAGAGAATGCTGAAAAGTAAGGTGTAAAGAAGAGCTGTGCAACCAGAACAAATGTATGATACAGAAACCGGGTCAGTAAAGGTACAGCAGCTGAGGAAGCTAGAGGGGATTGAGATGAAGTGCGTGAGACAGGTGGTAGGATGGGCACTGTGGGACATATAAAAAAGTAGGACTTAAGAGCAGAAGCCGAAGTAGCTTCAGTTGCAGAAAAGCTCAAAGAGAACAGATTACAACAGATTTATCTTCTGCTTTTCTGCACATATGCCCAATCTGTTGAAGAAGATTTGAGACAGACAGGAAGAAGGCAAGAGGAAACTAGGGTGTCCAGCAAAGCAGCGGATAAACTGTGGGAGATGGGCATGAGTGTCAAAGAAGGTAGGAGAGTGGCACTAAATAGATTCAGAAGGCAACAGCTGACACAACATCCTAATCCATGTAGAAATGGGAAAAAGGGGGTTGATGATGATTATCTTTATCTTTCTTGTGTATTATAAACAAGGGCTAGGAAATGATGTAGTATAATGAGTAATACATTGAATGTAATAATTAAAATTGTGAATTTATGATACTGCAACTACTAAAATTTAAAACCCTTCTCATTTTAGTCTGTGCCACAAGCAGACGGACTTCACTTCAGTGTTTCTTCCAAGAAATGGCATTTCAGAACTGCAGCATACTGATAGTGGCACAGTATCATTAATGGAATATGAATTCAAACATCTGCTGTGTGAATAGAACATATACAGCCTTCTGATCATGTCAGCATCAAAACAAAACATGAAGCACTACAATAGCTGTAAAGGCTACTTTAGCCTTAAACTAAGAAAGATCACAGGGTATAAAGACTGGTCTTTATATTAACAAAATAAAATAAATGTACTATAATAATGCATGATATAATTGTCTAATTCCATGAAATAACATGCGGATAGAAAAAATAAAGTTGGAAGGGAGGGTGGTGATAATGTTGTAGAAAAACTCCCCTTAATTACTTTCTATTTCTGCCGGGTTTGATCTATTACCAGATGAAACTGCCAGTATGTTGTGAACTGTGTATGGAAAAGTACAAATTAGAACAGGATGTTCTGGTATTCAGCCTGTCATTTTTGTGAAAATGGTAGTACTTTGCTGATTGGAATACCGTACTGCAGCAATTACTGCAGTTCATTAGTCATAATGGGCTCTCAGTATATCTGGCCTGAAAAGTATTTAAACAGAAGATGACAACATCAAAACAAACAAGTCTAGTTTAGCAGTTTCCATTCTATAACGGCACAATGACTTTACTTACCTTGTTTACTTATGGATGCTTTTTGTCTTGCATGTTCTACTTGTTATTATGGGCTTTCATCAGAATTTCTGGGTTCTTCTCTCATTCTACTGAAATGCTTTTAGGAAGATAGGCAATGCTAAACTGGCCCTGGGTGTATTGGTGTGTGTATCCTGAAACAGAGTGGCATCCCATCCAAGAGCTACTTCCTGCCCTGCAATTTTATGATCAGGCCCCCTGCAGCCCTGAACCAGATAATTGCAGTGACAGAAAATGGATAAGTGGACAGAATGAAAGCGTCAAACAAGTTATGTGCCCAACACAGTTTAACAAATCATAAGTAACTCTTCTTGAAAAAGTTTTGCTTAATTGTAAAGCCAGGGCTCTGAAACTACTCCCGAGAGAGGAGGGATAAACTCCCAGACACTCATCCAGGAATTGCCTGCTTGTCAGCAAAGTGGGTTACATTTAATTTTTTAGAGTCCATACAGTAGACAGACTATTTTGCACAGCACCAGTTTCATGAATCGGTAGTCAGCATTTTACTACATACACCTGAGTATTAATGCACTGAAAAGCTATACCTAGTCAGTGGCTGCACAAGTAACAAGCTGAAACTGGCATAGAGTCAATAACCCTAACAAATAGGAAACTGTATACATACAAATACTGTGCAACAGTATGCAAGTGGGAAACCGCAAGACTGTAGTCTTTTGTTATTCAGATTTACCAAACAAACAGTTGTTTATGAAGCAAGACAACGTGGTTACAGTATCAAATACATTAGTAAAAATCACATTGTTAAGTTCTTGGAGAATATTTGATAAAGCAGTTGAGTCACAATCTGCAGATATGGCCTATGCAAGTGACAATCTATAATTCTAAGGCAATATACAAAGTAAAAGAAAGTTCCAGAGGGAATCATCCAACAGATAAGATTTGCTGACTGTTTCTGTATAGGGACTCCTTCCCAGAGAAGTGAATGATTCATGATCACTTTGGAAGGGTAGGCAAAGGCTATCCTATCCAAAAGAGCAGCAGTCCCCTCTCCACAGGTTATCAAATTATAGCCCTGAGACAAAATATGTGATATTAAGGTTATCCATATTTAGGCTGGGTGTACTATCTCATCTGCAAGCGACTAACATTAATGCCATAACTCTTGTCATTTGGCTTGAGCGATACAATATGGGATGCATATGTTGTATACACTAACTAGATAACCAGCCTCAAGTAAGCTGACTTTACAGAACACATACATCAGTGCACAGAAAGTTAGGTCATGAAAATGTACTTGAAAACATGCTATCAATAAAACTGGTAAACAAATAAGCTGATACCCTAGTCTACACATATTTGGCATACAATACCATTTTTGAGACTTGCTAAGTACTATTTTTGTCAGTAGCACAGTGCTAAAGTCTGTTGCATGGGTATCAAATGCTATTTTGGCAAACAACAAATAAAACTTATTATATGTAATTCCAGGACAACTTCAGACAGTTAAATGTTCCTTCTCCTCTGATGAACTCATGATCATGACTGTGCTCCTGCTCCATTCCAGGGTAGTACATCATCTTTGTGGATATAACCTCTACTTTCCACCCTCGTACTCATTCAGCAGTGTTCACCAAGGTAACAAATTGTATACCTGACCTAAGAAAACTAATACTAAATGTGTATGCATTTTATCTAATATATACTGTACTGCTATTCTTAAGATTGTATAGCTCTGTTAATTGTTTGTGAAATGTCCTGTTAAAAGTAAGGTAATGTAATTGTTAACATTGTTATTATTGGTGGAGCATTTCTCCCCGGGCCTCCGCTGAAAAAGGACTATTTTGTCCAGTTGGACTTTCCCAGTAAACAAATGTAAAATAAAATAAAATAAAATGGTCGAAACTAACTTCTCATCTATGCCCAAAGTGCAACCTGCTCATTCCGTCTTGTCTCTTAACCCCACCCAAATAAGTCTAAACTCAAATTATTTGTTCTTAATTCTTCAAACATGTCTTCCTTTGGTGCATCTGTCCTTTTATTCCCCTCTTTATTTTCTGCATTTCTTCTCCAATGCAAAGCATATTGCATTGACAACTTATAGTGCTCTGTATTCATTTCCATGTCCTTTCTCCACTTTTCAGATACAACAGCCTGGGTTTGACAGCATACATGCAAAAACCTACCCCATCTTCTCTTCTTGTTCAACTGTGTCTTCTCTTTCCTGTTTTGCTGGTAAGCTAATACACAGACAGAGACATCTGGGTAAGATTAGAATAAGGGCAGTCCTAGCTTCTGTGATCTTAATTTACTTTATTCATGCTAAAATGTCTGTATGGCAGCTCCACAAAGTCTTTGAACATCTGTTTCTCTAGAAAAGGCATCACAAGATCTGCAGTGCATGTTCCACTGTTAGTAAGTTAGACAAGGTGGCTCACAGCCATCTTTCAGTGTTATGTTGTAAACTCTGTCCGTTCTTTTATTCATAAGCAATGCAGTCAGAGTACTCATAAATCAACAAATGCATTTTTTACTACATCCGGAAGTCATGGTTCCAAACATGCTAGCAAGACCAAGGTTGTTGCAGGTAAATCTAATTTACCCTACCTGCAGTGACCTAGTAGTTGATAATATTTTTGGCTTGTCCCCTACAGAAGTCTTTACAAATGTTTTTTTTTTTAAATTCCCTTGTTCTGCTTGTGCCAGTGCCTTCCCCATACCTTAACAATTTCCTACAGGATGAAGACTCAGCTCATTATGTTAAAATCCACAGCTGATGTTTTCCATTGAAAATCCCAGCTGGTACAGTTTCACAGTGTTTGTGCTGGCAGTGATGCCTTTGTTTTGGCGACTATACTTTTCTCTTTATATGTTTGTGTGACTATGGAATTTCAATAATAAAATCATGGGATGTTAGAGGACTGCCTCCCCAGAGTGAATGCAGGGAAGTTTGCCCCCTTACAAAAAAACAAAAAAACGTTTATTTATAATTTTTTGTCGATTTCCCAACAAGTTGAATTTGGTGAGGAGGGTCCTCACAGCCAGTGAACTCATCTTTAATAGATGAAGTGATGTTAGCAATTATATGTGAGGACAGTGTCAGAATTGTTTTGTCAGCAAATTGATTTTTGGGAAACTGTTCCTGTTGCATAGTCAAGGATTTATACTTTTGAAATTCTGAAAACTAGTTCACTGTTTACTGCTGGCTACACTAAATTTTTGAATTTAATCCATTTCTATCTTCTGATAGTTTCTCTTGCAGAGACTGTGAGTAGAATAATTGCATAATTTGTGGTCACATTCTAACCTACAGTGTATTTATAGCCAATAGATATCACTAAAATTTGAAGAAGCTTGCCAGTTTTATCAAAAAAGACAGTTTAGTTGTACAGCAATACCTCAACCATATCCTTTTAAAATCAACATCCTCTCAATCTCCAATTATGAATTCTCTTCAGCTATAAACATCCCTCCTCTAAAAAGCATGCATTATTCGAGTGATCATCTTTGGGACTTTCTTTGAAAGATAATATGATTACCGTATTAAGAATGCTGTTCTTCGGAGAGAGTCCTGCAATGTAAACCTTTGCTTCTAATGTGCCATTGGTGAGTGGGAAAAGACGTCCAGGGTTGTTAATGCTCATAACGGCTTCCTTTGCTATCTTCACAGTGATGCTCTTTTCCAACTCTTCAACAGAAATCTGTAAAAAAAAAAAAAAAAAAAAAAAAAAATATATATATATATATATATATATATATATATATATATATATATATTAGTTAGAGATTAGAAATAATGTATTTCTCAACTGGTCCTTCATTTTTTTTTGTTTTTTTTTGCATCGCACTTGCATTCACTTAGATCATCAGCTCTGCTCTCACTTGTTAACTTCCTATTCACTATATAGATAAAGGTGCAATGGATTTTGAAATCAAATACAAGATATTCTTGTTTTTACTCATGTAAGGAAATTGAAGAAGCAATGAATGAAATAAAAGGCAACTAATATGGGTTTGAAGTCTCTGTATCCGTCAGAGCCACAAGGGCGGGAGACTTAAACCTCGATACGGCTATTAATAGGACGTGCTGGAGGGATAGATTCATCACCCAAAGACTCCCTATGCTGTGGAACAAAATCCCGGTATATGTGAGGCAGAGCACCTCGCTGGCCTTGTTCAAGAGAAATCTTGACCAATGGATGGGAGATCGCAGATATACCCCAGGGATTACCTCAGTGTCACTGCTCGACAGAGGCACAGCAAAATAATGGGTATAGTTCCCCATACTAAAGGGGTGGCGTAAGCCACAAAACTATGGGCTAGGCTTGTAAATGCCCTCGGGCAGATAGCCTAGTATGAACCTATGAACCTATGAACCTATGAACAGCTTTTTCAGAAGCAACCCTGAAAACCATCTGTGACCCTGCATGCAAAGTAATTCCCATATAGATCTGACAGCTATGTTCTTAGTTCTAAATCGCTGTTAATACTCAGTTTCTCTGTACCCTAGTTTCTCTACAGCTGTAAAATGTTCATAAAGGACTATCTTTGGCTACAAAGAGATGCCCACGTATGCAAAGGACATTCTGTCCTACTCATTCCTTTATTACTGCAGTGTTTACACAACAGCATATAGTAACATAAGATTACTTACAGCACGACAATGTTAAATAAACCATCATGAATCTTTCCAGAAGGTCAGAGGACCTTAACAGGTTGAAAGACTAGACATCAAACATTGCAGGGGCAGATGCAGACAAGCCACATCACATGTCCCTTGATAACAAAGTACAGCCTGGATGTGTATTCTTTTAAGTCTTACAAGATAATTTGGGTTTATCCTTTTTAACGTAGCCTTGGTGGTCAAGTGCTGCCTCAGTTTTGCAGTGTATGAAGGTGCACACACTCAATTATTATATAAATATTAAAAACAGTTAACAACCACACCTACTAGAATCAACAAAAATTCTGGGAGACACTCAACATTAGACTAAATTATTACAAACAAGCCAGACAAACTGACAAAAGTAGGCTGCCTCTCAGCATAAGTGACCACATACAAACATATGCCATTTGAACTCATCATAACCTAGATAAACATAATATTTATAATCAGATATGAAATGGAACCAATTTCAGCAAAGATATTTTCAATGAAACACTAAAACAATATAATTGGAATGTACTTAGAACAATGTCACTGCTGTAGAACACTTTAATAACATATTCTTACAGAACTTAAATAATCTAGCACCAGTACTTAATAAAAGAGTAAGGTACAACCCTACACCATGGCTGACAAAAGAAACAAAAAAAGAAAAGAAAAGCATGATAAAAAGGGATAAAGCCTGGAAAACTGGTATTAAAACAGAACTCAATATGCATTCCAGCAATTTAGACATCTTGGAAACCTTGCAAAACATACTATACCAACCTACAAGACAAACATAAAAACAACCAAAAACTTTTCTGGTCATCACAAAATAAACAAGTCCACCCTGGCAAGATCACCACTCCTTCTCCAGAAACAGACAATATGACAGACTCTATCCCCATTCAGTTATTTCCTACTTTATATAATCAATATTATCCCTCTTAGACACTAATGCACCTTCCCACCCTCTCTCTGCCCCTGTCCAATCAAAACCACCCACAGCTCTTCAATTTTAGTCCAGTACCTACCTCACTCATAATAAATCTGCTCCTTAAACTAAAACCTACTTCTGTAGCTGCAGACCAACTACCATCAGACTACCTAATCCCTGTGTCCATCCTAATCAATAGGCCCATAGCAGAAAGATGTGTGCCATCACTGTGGAAAAAATTCCACATCATTCCACTGCACAAAGGCAGCACATCTACAGAGTTTAATAACTACATACCAATAGTGAGTCTCTACCCCATCCCTCTCCAAAATATTGGAGATATGCATTCACATGCAGCTGATGCAATACCTAACCTTAAATAACCTGCTCTCAGAAATGCAACATGGCTTTAGATCCCAGCACAGCACCACTACTGCACTATGTTTTTCCAGTATAATAAACCAACATAGAAACAATGGTCCACATGTTCTTAGACTTGTCAAAGTCATTTGTTACTGTCTCGCACCAGTAACTGCTGGTTTGACATTCCTCAGTAGGACTTTCACAATATTCCTTGTTGTGGTTTCTTAGTTACCTATCTGGAAGGCAACAAGCCATTACATGGCAAAAAAACCTACTCGTCTTTTCAACCAGTTACTACAGGTGTCCCTCAGGGTCTATACTGGGTCCTCTCCTATTTAATACATTTATTAATGACCTCCACACCTCCATTCACCATGATAGTTTAGTTCAGTAGGTAATTGACTCAACATTAATATGTTCGGCCTTAACAATAAATAATCTCCAAGACATTACTCAAAAATCTTTCTCCTCCATAGAAACCTGACTCAAGCAATCAAACCTCCTACTCAATGCCAAAAAAACTAAGTTAATGCTTTTTACCTCAAAATTCCTTACAGATAATGCAAGAAAAACTCTAGCCACCACCTTCTTATTGACAACTCTGACATATGCCGCTCCTATCCTAACAAACTTAAATACTCAAAGAAAGAAACTTGCCTCCTGCTAAAATAAAATAGCTACATTTGCCACCAATCTACCTCATAGGACCCACCATTGTCATAGCTTAAAGCAATTAAACTGGCTTGAATTACACAACTACCTAACATATTTGTAACTAACTACAGCAGACAAACGCATTCATCATCCAGAAAAATAATGCCCTGCGCTATACTTACTACTGCCCTACTATCCAGCAAGGGACCTCTGCTCTAGTAACAAATTCTTATTACCTACAAATAAGTCAAACAATACTGCATGAGACTCTCTCTACTCCCAGTAATGTCTTTTGGCTTTTCCCGGTTAGGGGTCGCCACAGCAGAACTCTGGTCCGCTAATGATTGGCAGTGGATTTTTATGGTGCCGAGTTGCCAGCCTGACGCCCAACCTTCAAAGAAGGAACACCCATTCACGCTCGCACATACCTGCATGTCTTTAACGTCATTTGACCATGGGGAGGACATGGAGACTCACATTGCTAAACTCTGGAACAGTACTGCCACATAAATAAAACTCCCCAACAAACTCAATAGTTTTAAGCCGCTGCTTAAATGACATCTTAACCAATCCTGGTCCTGCATATGCTCATTACAAGGTTAAGACTTTCTGTTCACCATAACATATTCTCCAAATATTCTCCTTAAAGAGACTGAAACAACAAAGCAATTTTTATACATAATTGCTGCCTGTACAATCCAATAAGTTGGAAGTGGGCTTTCTCTTTAGTAACGTCCACCTCTGTAAAATCTTAGAATGTACAAATGTAGCTACTGTTTGTGTATAAATGTACATAGAAATGTAACTGCTCTGTGTTTAACTGGAACTTAGTATAATGCAATGTTAACAAATGGGGCTTTTCTCCCAGGGCATCTGCTGAAAATGGGTATTACCTAGTCAGACATTCCTGGTTAACAAAAACAAAAATAAATATTATATATATATATATATATATATATATATATATTATATATATATATATCCTGTCTATCTATCTATATATACACACACTGATCAAGCATATTTGTAAAGAACATGTGGGGGATCTTAGTGGTCAGTATGACAACTTCCTTATATAGCAATAAACCAGGTTAATATGAGTGCATTGATAAGAATGAGTGTTTGTGACTTGTGAGTTTCATTTTGTGCAGGTAAGGACTACAGTGAATGTTTGAAAGTACACTGGGTCCAAGGGTTTTGCTTGAATGAGTGCTTTGTTGCCTCACAGCAAGAGGTTCTCCCGTTCGATTCTCAGCTTGGGAGTGCCTTCTGTGTGGAGTCTGCATGCCCTCCCCATGGTCGAGTGGGCATTCAAAAGACATGCATTGAATGGGCGTGCCTTCGTTGAAGGTTGGACATTGGGCTGGCAACTTGACACCATAAAAAACAAACAACTGCCAATCATTACCGGACCGGAGTTCCGCTGTGGCGACCCCTAACCGAGAAAAGCCGAAAGACAAAGAAGAAGAAGAAGAACGTAAAGGAGAGTTTATGATTTGTGTGGACAAACCTTGCAGTGTATGTGTGTGTGTGTGTGTGTGTGTGTGTGTGTGTGTGGGGGGTCTTGTGTGATACAGTGGCTAATCAAAAACTACTGGAGTGTGTGTGTGTGCATGCACATGAGTGAGTGTGCGTGCACGTGTGTGTGTTTGTGTTTATGTGCGCATGTCATACCTCTCAACTGTCCCTGATTTGGCTTCATATTTTTACCCCCTGTCCTTCATAACATTTTTGATTTT